>NC_053500.1:3956742-3987442 GCF_905171775.1 Rana temporaria | reverse complement strand
GTATCCCTCCCCCCCTCATTTCTGACACTTTGTATCCCCCCCCCCCTCATTTCTGACACTTTGTATCCCTCCCCCCCTCATTTCTGACACTTTGTATCCCTCCCCCCCTCATTTCTGACACTTTGTATCCCTCCCCCCCTCATTTCTGACACTTTGTATCCCTCCCCCCCTCATTTCTGACACTTTGTATCCCTCCCCCCCTCATTTCTGACACTTTGTATCCCTCCCCCCCTCATTTCTGACACTTTGTATCCCTCCCCCCCTCATTTCTGACACTTTGTATCCCTCCCCCCCTCATTTCTGACACTTTGTATCCCTCCCCCCCCTCATTTCTGACACTTTGTATCCCTCCCCCCCTCATTTCTGACACTTTGTATCCCTCCCCCCCTCATTTCTGACACTTTGTATCCCTCCCCCCCTCATTTCTGACACTTTGTATCCCTCCCCCCTCATTTCTGACACTTTGTATCCCTCCCCCCCTCATTTCTGACACTTTGTATCCCTCCCCCCCTCATTTCTGACACTTTGTATCCCTCCCCCCTCATTTCTGACACTTTGTATCCCTCCCCCCTCATTTCTGACACTTTGTATCCCTCCCCCCCTCATTTCTGACACTTTGTATCCCTCCCCCCCTCATTTCTGACACTTTGTATCCCTCCCCCCCTCATTTCTGACACTTTGTATCCCTCCCCCCCTCATTTCTGACACTTTGTATCCCTCCCCCCCCCATTTCTGACACTTTGTATCCCTCCCCGATCCTCGGATTATTCTCCTTCTCTCTGGATCCTGTATACACTTTGTGTTCCTCCTCCCCCGATCCTTGCATTATTCTCTGCATCCTATATTATTATTATTATTATTATTATAAAGTGCCAGCAGTCTGTGCAGCGCTTTACGATCGGAGGGCAGTCGGAGGGGATCGGAGGGGATCGGAGGGCCCTGTACACAGTCTGTATCCCTCCCCCGATCCTCGGATCGTTCTCCTCCTCTCCGGATTCTATTGCCTCTTCTTGTATTATTCATACCTTGTATCTATTTATACACCGCACTTAACCCTTCTGTGCCCGCCCCGCCCCCCCCCCCGCCACTCCGCTTCTCTTCACTCACTCACTTGTCTGTCGTCTTGTATTTCTTTAACATGGGGGGGCTAGATCTAATGTGCCCCCCCCCCCCCCGGTATAGGGATCACCCCCTGGGAGGATTGGCTGTCTTGTATTTCTTTAACTTGGGGGGAGTGATCTGACCTGCCCCCCCAGTAAAGAGATCACCTCCTCTATGGATTGTACGAGGATTGAGTTGATGATTCCCTCTCTGCCCCCCCCCAGTAAAGAGATCACCTCCTCTAAGGGATGTAGGGGGATTAAGTTAATGATTCCCTCTCTGCCCCCCCAATGAAGAGATCACCTCCTCTAAGGACTTTAGGGGGATTGAGTTAATGATTCCCTCTCTGCCCCCCCAATGAAGGGATCACCTCCTGGAATGTTTTGCCATCTTGTATATCTTTAATTTGGGGGTTGATCTAATGCCCCCCCCCCCCCTGTGTAGGGATCACCTCCTCCATGGATTGGCTGTCTTGTATTTATTTTTTCAATTGATGCAAATGTTGATCTAATGTGGCCCCCCCATGAAAGGGGCACCTCCTTGAAGATGTGATTTGTCTTGTATTTATTTTAGAGAATAAGTGATATTGTTCCCCCCCCCCCCCATATGAAGGGGGGGTCATGATTGGCTTCCTTGTATTGATTGACGGAACATTTGTAGGGATCACTTCCTCCTCCTGTAATGGAGAAAACCCAACCTTGTGTATAAGGGTCTTAGAGGGATTGATCTTGCCTACCCCCCCCCCCCCCAGTTAAGGGATCACCTCCTCTAAGGATTGGAGGGGGGTTGGGTTAATGATTCCCCCTCTGGCCCCCCAATAAAGGGATCACCTCCTCTAATTCAAACCCCCTACATTCCTTAGAGGAGGTGATCCCTTTATTGGGGGGCCAGAGGGGGAATCATTAACCCAACCCCCCTCCAATCCCTAGAGGAGGTGATCCCTTTATGGGGGGGGGCAGAGGGGGAATCATTAATTCAAACCCCCTACATTCCTTAATGATTCCCCCTCTGCCCCCCAATAAAGGGATCACCTCCTCTAGGGATTGGAGGGGGGTTGGGTTAATGATTCCCCCTCTGCCCCCCCCCCCCCATAAAGGGATCACCTCCTCTAGGGATTGGAGGGGGGTTGGGTTAATGATTCCCCCTCTGCCCCCCATAAAGGGATCACCTCCTCTAGGGATTGGAGGGGGGTTGGGTTAATGATTCCCCCTCTGCCCCCCATAAAGGGATCACCTCCTCTAGGGATTGGAGGGGGGTTGGGTTAATGATTCCCTCTGGCCCCCTAATGAAGGGATCACCTCCTGGAATGTTTTACCATCATGTATTTCTTTAAGTTGGGGGTTGATTGAACCCCCCCCCCCTCTCTCTGTGTAGGGATCACCTCCTCCATGGATTGGCTGTAGATATATTTATTTTGGTACAAATGTTGATCTAATTTGCCCCTCCCCCCCTCCTTGAAGATGTGGTTGTCTTGTACAGTAAAACCTTGGTTTGAGAGTGACTTGGTTTGAGAGCGTTTTGCAAGACAAGCAAAAATGTTTTAATAAATGTTGCCTTGATTTACAAGCGATGTCTTGATATAAGAGCAGCGTCATGTCACCACTGAGTATAAAAGAGAAGAGAGGAGCCTCTAAGTGTAAGGTGCAACTTATCGCTACACTTAGAGGCGCCTCTCTTCTCTTTTACACTCCGGACCTCCTGCTGGATTTTTCTTCTGATCCCATTGGTGGACATTTTATGGTCACACAACCAATCGCATCGCTAGAATCTCTTTTATATGGACTATAAACTGAAGGACCTATGAAGGAATGGTTGTGGAACGAATCATCTGAGTTTCTATTATTTCTTATGAGGAAATTTGCTTTGATATACAAGTGCTTTGGATTACAAGCGTGTTTCGAATTATAAGAGTCTTGGAGGGATTGATCTGACCTGCCCCCCCCCCCAATAAAGGGATCATGCCCCTCTAAGTAGGGGATTGAGTTAATGATTACCCCCCCCCCCATGAAGAGGTTGCCATCTTGGGGGGTTGATCGTATGACCCCCCCCCTCTGTGTAGGGATCACCTCCTCCATGGATTGACTGTATATATATTTTGATGCAAATGTTGATCTAATGTGCCCCCCCCCCCCATGAAAGGGTCACCTCCTTGAAGATGTGGTTGTCTTGTATTTATTTTAGGGACTCATTAAAGGTGTCCCCCCCCCCCATGAAGGGGGTCATGATTGGCTTCCTTGTATTGATTGACGGAACATCTGTAGGGATCACTTCCTCCTCCTGTAATGGAAAAAACCATAAACCTTGGAGATATTGATCTGTCCCCCAATAAAGGGGTCACCTCCTCTAAGGAATGTAGGGGTGTTGAGTTCATGATTTCCTCTCTGCCCCCCAATGATGGGGTTGTGGTTGGGGTTAGGGTTGGGGTTAGGGTTGGGGTTGGGGTTAGGGTTGTGGTTGGGGTTAGGGTTGTGGTTGGGGTTGGGGTTGTGGTTGGGGTTAGGGTTGTGGTTGGGGTTAGGGTTGTGGTTGTGGTTGTGGTTGTGGTTGTGGTTGTGGTTGTGGTTGGGGTTAGGGTTGTGGTTGGGGTTAGGGTTGTGGTTGGGGTTAGGGTTGTGGTTGTGGTTGTGGTTGTGGTTGTGGTTGGGGTTAGGGTTGGGGTTGGGGTTGGGTTAGGGTTGAGATTGGGTTAGGGTTGAGATTGGGTTAGGGTTGAGATTGGGTTAGGGTTGAGATTGGGTTAGGGTTGAGATTGGGTTAGGGTTGAGATTGGGGTTAGGGTTAGGTTTGGGGTTTGGGGTTAGGGTTAGGTTTGGGGTTAGGGTTGAGGTTAGGGTTGAGGTTGGGGTTAGGGTTGAGGTTAGGATTGGGGTTGGGGTTGAGGTTAGGGTTGAGGTTAGGGTTGAGGTTAGGGTTGAGGTTAGGGTTGAGGTTAGGGTTGAGGTTAGGGTTGAGGTTAGGGTTGAGGTTAGGGTTGAGGTTAGGGTTGAGGTTAGGGTTGAGGTTAGGCTTAGGGTTGAGGTTGGGGTTGAGGTTGAGGTTAGGGTTGAGGTTGGGGTTAGGGTTGGGGTTAGGGTTGGGGTTAGGGTTAGGGTTGAGGTTAGGGTTAGGGTTGAGGTTGGGGTTAGGGTTGAGGTTAGGGTTGAGGTTAGGGTTGAGGTTAGGGTTGAGGTTAGGCTTAGGGTTGAGGTTGGGGTTGAGGGTTGAGGTTGGGGTTAGGGTTGAGGTTAGGGTTGAGGTTGGGGTTGAGATTGAGGTTGGGGTTGGGGTTAGGGTTGGGGTTAGGGTTGAGGTTGAGGTTAGGGTTAGGGTTAGGGTTGAGGTTAGGGTTAGGGTTGAGGTTGGGGTTAGGGTTGAGGTTAGGGTTGAGGTTAGGGTTGAGGTTAGGGTTGAGGTTAGGGTTAAGGTTAGGCTTAGGGTTGAGGTTGGGGTTAGGGTTGAGGTTGGGGTTAGGGTTGAGGTTAGGGTTGAGGTTGGGGTTGAGATTGAGGTTGGGGTTGGGGTTAGGGTTGGGGTTAGGGTTGAGGTTAGGGTTGAGGTTAGGGTTGAGGTTAGGGTTAGGGTTGAGGTTAGGGTTGAGGTTAGGGTTGAGGTTAGGGTTAGGGTTGAGGTTAGGGTTGAGGTTAGGGTTAGGGTTGGGGTTAGGGTTGAGGTTAGGGTTGAGGTTAGGGTTGAGGTTAGGGGTTAGGGTTGAGGTTAGGGTTGAGGTTAGGGTTGAGGTTAGGGTTGAGGTTAGGGTTGAGGGTTGAGGTTAGGGTTGAGGTTAGGGTTGAGGTTAGGGTTGGGGTTAGGGTTGAGGTTAGGGTTGAGGTTAGGGTTGAGGTTAGGGTTGAGGTTAGGGTTGAGGTTAGGGTTGAGGTTAGGGGTTAGGGTTGAGGTTAGGGTTGAGGTTAGGGTTGAGGTTAGGGTTGGGGTTAGGGTTGGGGTTAGGGTTGAGGTTAGGGTTGAGGTTAGGGTTGAGGTTGAGGTTAGGGTTGAGGTTAGGGTTGAGGTTAGGGTTGAGGTTAGGGTTAGGGTTGGGGTTAGGGTTGAGGTTAGGGTAGGGGGTTGTGGTTGGGGTTAGGGTTTCCCATTGACGAATATGGCTAGGACTCAGGAATTGGAACAGGGACCTCCCCCAAAGGTCAGAAGGCGGATTCCCAGAGGTCACAGGGCATGGCTGACCCACCCCCACCAAAGTGTACCGCCTACCCCAACTAAGTCTGGGAATGCGTCTTGTTTTGCCATCTTGTATATCTTTAGTTTGGGGGTTGATCGAACGAGCCCCCCCTCTGTGTAGGGATCACCTCCTCCATGGATTGGTTGTCTTGTATTTTTTTTTTTTATGCAAATGTTATTCTAACTTCCCCCCCCACATGAAAGGGTCACCTCCTTGAAGATGTGGTTGTCTTGTATTTTTTCTAGGGATTCATTGAAATTGCCCCCCCCCCCCCATATTAAGGGGGTCATGATTGGCTTCCTTGTATTGATTGACGGAACATCTGTAGGGATCACTTCCTCCTTCTGTAATGGAGAAAACCAAACCTTGTGTATAAGGGTCTTGGAGGGATTGATCTGACCTGTCCCCCCCCATAGGTATACACCTCTGTAGTGATTGGGGGGGGTGGTGGCTTTACCCCCCCCCTCTCCATACAGTGATCTAATGGCTCCAGTTATGTGTCCGCCCTTCCAATGCTCCTCAGAAGATCATAGTGGGGCTGACCCCTTGTGTACTGAGGATTTAGCTGAGGCATTGTTTGCAAAGTAGGGGGGGTTCTTTGGAGGAGGACGATGGAGGGGGGGGGGGGTTTGGAGGAGGAGGGGGGGGTCTTAGTTCTTCTTTTACTGAAATGCACTGACATTCAGTGGCAGAGACATGCCCCCCCCCCCCCCCCAAGCTCTGGCTGGCTTTTGTGAATAAGCAGACGCCATTAACACCTTAGAGGACGCCTCACCTTCTGCTCCCATGTCCATCCCCCAGACGGCTCAGAGGTTCCCCTGTAATTACCACCCCCCCACCCCCACCCTTCATTCCTTCCTGGGTGGTGTCACTTCAACCACAGGGGCTGAACTTTCCCTTTAAGACACTGCACCCCTTGCCAAAAAATAAATAAATATATATATGTATTATTTTGTATTACTATTTTTTTATTATTAATAGTAATGATAGTAGTAGTAAATAATAATACTAAAACCTATATATTTTTATTATTATTTTTTTTATTATTTGTATTACTATTTTTTTATTATTATTATTATTATTAATAGTAGTAGTAAATAATAATACAAAATAAATTAAAATATATATATTTTATTATTTTTATTATTTGTATTACTATTTTTTTCTTAGTAGTAGTAGTAGTAGTAGTAGTAGTAGTAGTAGCAGTAGCAGTAGTAATAATAGTAGTAGTAAATAATAATACAAAAATATATATATTTTTATTATTATTTTTATTATTTGTATTACTATTTTTCTTCTTCTTCTTCTTCTTATTTATTATTATTATTATTAAGAAGAAGAAAAATAGTAATACAAATAATAAAAATATATATATTTTTGTATTATTTACTACTACTATTATTACTAATAATACTAATAATAATAGTAGTAGTAGTAGTAGTAGTAGTAGTAGTAGTATATAATAATACAAAATAAAAAAAAATATTTTTATTGTTTTTATTTGTATTTCCATTTTTTTATTATTATTAGTAAATAATAATAATACTAAATAAATAAAAATAATATTATTTTTTTTTGTTTTGTTATTGTTATTGTTAGTAATAATAGTTGTAGTTGATAATAGTAGTAGTAGTAGTTAATAATAATACAAAATAAAAAAATATATTTTTATTGTTTTTATTTGTATTAACATTTTTTTATTATTATTATTATTATTATTAGTAAATAATAATAATAATACAAAATAAATAATATTATTATTTTTTGTATTACAATTTTTTTTGTATTGTTATTGTTAGTAATAATAGTTGTAGTTAATAATAATAATAATAATACAAAATAAAAAAAACATTTTTTTTTATTATTATTGTTTTAATATTATTTATTTTTTATTTTTTCCTGCCACCAAGTCTCCAATCCCGGCAGCAAATCTTTTCTTTTTTTTTTTTTGTATGTGTAAATAAATGAAGTAAATCGCCAACAAGGAAAGAGAACTTAACCCCGACCGCTCTTCTTCTTTTCTTTTTAATTGGCGGAGCGCACTCCGGATTCACACGGGCGCCTCGTTTCATAAGGGGGTTGAAGCGCGGGGTTCTGTTTGCCTTTCCTATTAGGCTCACAATTACCCCCCCCCCCTCCCTGAGGAAGGGGGGGGGGGCAGCGGCGTCGGTGGTGCTCCTTTTGTTTTGTGTTCCTGTCCCCTACCTGGAGGTCTTGTGTGTTTGCTATGGACTCAGCTGATTGGGGGGGGGGGGGGAGGGGCAGATTTTATTATCTTGTGGTGAATAACCCAAAGCATCTTATAGGCTGAGCTGAGAAATATGGAATCACGTGTTTTTTTTTTACGCGCACGCCGCCCTGATTTATCCGCTTTGGAAATGGATTGTAATGAGCGCTGAGGGTCTCGGTTATCACACCGGAACGCCAACTGTACGCGTGAGACGGCAGAATTACCCCCCACACCCTTCCGCCGGTGACTGGCAATATGGTGACGCGCTTCGACCGGCCGCGGAGGGTTAAACTTTGACAGCGAGCGGCGAGTTGTTTCCTGGAGCCCGATTGGCTGGCAGGGCAGGAAAAGCGACACTGAGCGCGGCGGAGCCTCGGCGTTTAGAGACGGCGGTTCCATGAGGTAGACGGGATCTCGCCGTGTACAGCAAGAACCTGAAATTTATATTCATACCCCTCTATATACAGCGCCTTGATAAAAAGTATTCATACCCCTCTATATACAGCGCCTTGATAAAAAGTATTCATACCCCTCTATATACAGCGCCTTGATAAAAAGTATTCATACCCCTCTATATACAGCGCCTTGATAAAAAGTATTCATACCCCTCTATATACAGCGCCTTGATAAAAAATATTCATACCCCTCTATATACAGCGCCTTGATAAAAAGTATTCATACCCCTTGATATTCTCCACATCTTCTCACGTTACAACCAAAAACGTAAATGTCTTTTATTGGGATTTTATGTGAGAGACACAAAGTGTCACATGATTGTGAAGTGGAAGGAAAATGATACAAATAAATATGTGAAAAGTGTGGGGGGGAGGGGCATTTGTAGGGCGCCCCCCGGAGTCAATACTTTGTATGGCGCCCCCCGGAGTCAATACTTTGTAGAACCCCCTTTCTCTACAAGTCTTTTTGGGGGTGTCTCTACCAGCTTTGCCCATCTAGAGAGGGACATTTCTCCTCCATTCTTCTTCTCTGTAAAATATCTCTGTCTCTGTCAGATTGGATGGAGAGCGTCTGTGATCAGCAATTTTCAAGTCTTGTCCACAGATTCTCAATGGGATTTAGGTCTGGACTGTGACTGGGCCATTCTAACACATGAATAGGCTTTGATCTAAACCAGGGATCCTCAAACTACGGCCCTCCAGCTGTTGTAAAACTACACATCCCATGAGGCATTGTAACACACTGACATTCACAGACATGACTGGGGCATGATGGGAATTGTAGTTCCTGAACAACTGGAGGGCCGTAGTTTGAAGACCCATGATCTAAACCATTCCATTGTAGCTCTGGCTGTACTTTAGGGTCGTTGTCCTGCTGGAAGGTGAACCCCCTCCCCCGGTCTCAAGTCTTTTGCACTCTAACAGGTTTTCTTCTAAGATTGTCCTGTATTTGTCTCCATCCATCTTCCCATCAACTCTGACCAGCTTCCCTGTCCCTGCTGAAGAAATGCATCCCGACCACATGATGCTGCCACCACCATGTTTCACGGTGGGATGGTGTGTTCAGGGTGATGTGCAGTGTTAGTTTCCCCACACATAGCGTTTATTGTTGAATTTTGGTGTCATGTGACCAGAGCACCTTCTTCCACATGTTTGCTGTGTCCCCCTCCCCCACATGTTTGCTGAGGCCCCTCCCCCACGTTTGCTGTGTCCCCTCCCCCACATGTTTGCTGTGTCCCCTCCCCCACATGTTTGCTGTGTCCCCTCCCCCACATGGCTTCTCACAAACTGCAAACAGGACTTCTTATGTCTTTCTTCCTCCAATGTCTTTCTTCTTGTCACTCTTCCATAAAGGCAGTGTTTCTCAATTTCAGTCCTCAGGCCCCCCCAACAGGTCAGGTTTTCAGGATTTCCCTCAGATGAAAAGGCTGTGGTGATTACTAAGGCAGTGAAACTGATCAAATCACCTGTGCAAAATAATGGAAATCCTGAAAACCTGACCTGTTGGAGGGGCCTGAGGACTGGAATTGAGAAACACTGCATAAAGGGCAGATTTGTGGAGAGACCACTAATAGTTGTCCTGTGGACAGATTCTCCCCCCTGAGCTGTGGATCTCTGCAGCTCCTCCAGAGTTACCATGGGCCTCTTGGCTGCTCCTCTGATGAATGCTCTCCTTGCCCGGCCCGGTCAGTTTAGGTGGACGGCCATGTCCTGGTAGGTTTGCGGTTGTGCCATACTCTTTCCATTTTCCGATGATGGATTGAACAGAAGCTCCGTGAGATCTTCAAAGCTTGGGAGATTTTTTGTATAACCTAACCCTGCTTTATACTTCTCCACAACTTTACCCCTGACCTGTCTGGTGTGTTCCTCGGCCTTCATGATGCTGTTTGTTCTAGAGGTCGACCGATATATCGGCCGATAATTGGCCGTTTTGGAGAAATCGGTATCGGACGATTTTTATCCAAATTAGGCCGATATTCAACATGGCCACTAGCGGATTGCCGCCGCGGTCACAGCATCAGGAAAGTCCGGGGCTTCGGCCTAGCTCCAGAGCTGCGGCCATCTTGGTACACCCAGCGCGGCGGTCCTCCTCTCTGTTTACCCCCACAGAGGAGGAGGGGCCCGCGCTCGTGTCTGTAGCGGGGGGGCGTGTCTATACTGGAGGGAGAGGGTCTGTACCGAGGGGGATGACGCTATGTTTTTTGTGCCAGTCACAATTAGTGCCGCTTGCCGTCCAGTGCCATCTGCCAGTGCCAATACCAGTGCCACCATCCAGTGCCAATTAGTACCACCTTCCATCCAGTGCCACCTGCTAGTGCCATCCAGTGCCAACTAATGCCATCTGCCAGTGCTAACTATGCCATCCAGTGCCACCAACTAGTGCCCCTTGACAGTGTCACCTGTTAGTGCCATCTGCCAGTGCCAATCAGTGCCATCTGCCAATCAGTGCCATCTGCTAGTACCATCTTTCAGTGCCATCCAGTGCAACCTGCCAGTGCCAATAAGTGCCACCTGCCAATCAGTGCCTTCTGCTAGTGCCATCTTCCAGTGCCAATTAGTGCCATCCAGTGCCACGACCCAGTGCCACCAAAGAAAATTAAAAAATCAGCCTAAAATATCGGCCGCAAAAATCGGCATCATATATCGGCTATCGGCCGCCCCGATTTCTAAATATCGGCATCGGCCAGAGAAAAACCCATATCGGTCGACCTCTAGTTTGTTCACTAAGGTTCTCTAACAAACCTCTGAGGGCTTCACAGAACAGCTGTATTTATACTGAGATTACATGACACACAGGTGGACTCCTATTTACTAATTAGGTGACTTCTGAAGGCAATTGGGGGGGCTCGCCCTGCTCGGCTCGTGCCGCTGATTGGGGGGGCCGCCCTGCTCGGCTCGTGCCGCTGATTGGGGGGGCCGCCCTGCTCTGCTCGTGCCGCTGATTGGGGGGGCCGCCCTGCTTGGCTTGTGCCGCTGATTGGGGGGGGCGCCCTGCTCGGCTCGTGCCGCTGATTGGGGGGGCCGCTCAGCTCATGCCGCTGATTGGGGGGGCCGCCCTGCCCGGCTCGTGCCGCTGATTGGGGGGGCCGCCCTGCTCGGCTCGTGCCGCTGATTGGGGGGGCCCGCCCTGCTCGGCTCGTGCCGCTGATTGGGGGGGCCTGCCCTGCTCGGCTCGTGCCGCTGATTGGGGGGCCGCCCTGCTCGGCTCGTGCCGCTGATTGGGGGGCGCCCTGCTCGGCTCGTGCCGCTGATTGGGGAGCCGCCCTGCATACCTAAAACGGGGTTCTCTGCGTTTTTTGATGCATTGTGGTGTATTCCTCGTAGAAATGTGTAGTAGTTGCGCGCATATATATATATTTATATTTTTCAGCCAATGGGAATGCCGGTAGTTCAGCTGGTGACTGAAGGTTCCTGTGTGTGGTGTCAGGACTGTCCCGACCGTCGCAGGCCATGTGATCTCTGCCAGGCCCGCCCCTCTCCAGGGAAGGTGTTCCTGTATGGCAGTGGGGGAGGGGAGGTGGAATGTTCATCGTCTGACATGTAGATGTGTTTTGGGTTTCAATGACTGAAGTTCCTGTAAAGTGAACCTGTCCTGTGACAATATCGCCCCGTGATACAGGAAGATCCGAACACGGTGCAGAATGAACCGGTGACTCCCCATAAATAAGGACCTGAACTTGGAGAGTGTGTCCTGGGGGGCCCGGTGTCCTGCTGAGGGCTGTGTGTCCTGCTGAGGGCTGTGTGTCCTGGGGGGCTGTGTGTCCTGCTGAGGGCTGTGTCCTGGGGGGCCCCGGTGTCCTGCTCAGGGCTGTGTGTCCTGGGGGGCCTGGTGTCCTGCTGAGGGCTGTCTGCTGTGTGTCCTGGGGGGCCTCGGTGTCCTGCTCAAGGCTGTGTGTCCTGGGGGGCCTGGTGTCCTGCTGAGGGCTGTGTGTCCTGGGGGGGCCCCGGTGTCCTGCTCAGGGCTGTCTGCTGTGTGTCCTGGGGGGCCTGGTGTCCTGCTCAGGGCTGTCTGCTGTGTGTCCTGGGGGGCCTCGGTGTCCTGCTGAGGACTGTGTGTCCTGGGGGGGCCCCGGTGTCCTGCTCAGGGCTGTCTGCTGTGTCCTGGGGGGCCCTGGTGTCCTGCTCAGGGCTGTGTGTCCTGGGGGGCCCTGGTGTCCTGCTCAGGGCTGTGTGTCCTGGGGGGCCCTGGTGTCCTGCTCAGGGCTGTGTGTCCTGGGGGGCCCTGGTGTCCTGCTCAGGGCTGTCTGTGTGTCCTGCTCAGGGCTGTGTTCTGTGTGTTCTGGGGGGCCCTGGTGTCCTGCTCAGGGCTGTGTTCTGTGTGTTCTGGGGGGCCCCGGTGTCCTGCTCAGGGCTGTTTCCTGGGGGGCCCGGTGTCCTGCTGAGGACTGTGTGTCCTGGGGGGCCCCCGGTGTCCTGCTGAGGACTGTGTGTCCTGGGGGGCCCCGGTGTCCTGCTCAGGGATGTTTGCTGTGCAGTGTGGAATGTGAAGGCCGCCTCTCGGCTCTACATTCCTCTTTGCATGCGGAGTGGGCTTTTCCTCCCGTCACACACTTGTCCCTCATTCATCCTACATTTTCCTGTCGGCGTGCGATGGAGTGTCCAGAGACTTCACTGGCTGCATGCTGAATTGAGGTCGGCGATTTCCCTAAAAGGCGGAGCGGGATCATTCAGAAAGTGCAGCGTGACTCGCGCATGCGCAGTAGGAAACGGGCTGTCATTTCTTCAGTGTTGTTGTCGCATGAAAAGATACAAGAAATGTGAGGTGGGGGTGTACTTACTTTTGAGATACTGTACATCAAAATAATGCTAATTGCAGGTTCTTAAAGGGACGGAGCACATTGCCCTATACAGAGGTGATTTGTGTGTCTCTGCCCTTGACCTTTAGCCTTGTTTCCTGGGGGGGGGGGGGGGGTGTACAGCTATTGCCCCTCATTACTCAGGCCCACCTGTTTGGCATGAACGTTTGTTCTCTGTTGTTGTTTTTATTCCCGCAATAAAAACCTTTGTTGTGGCCTTCGCACTCTCTCTATAGTAAATGGTGGTGATTTTTACAAATCTGTTCACACTTTCACTGTCTGTACCGTATGGCACCTGTTGCCGGTTTGCCGCCACCTTGACCGTTAGTTCTGATATAGTCAAAGCCAAAGTTGGCATCTAAGTTCGACCAAAGCCTCAGGCTCCATTCACACCGCCAAACTTGTTGTCCAACTTTGCCGCCACTTCGGATGGGTGCAATTTTGGCTAAACTTGGCCGACTGCCCCACACAGATATACTGCAGTGGGGTGGCAGCTCTGCGATGGATCCTCATATGTGATCAGCTCTTCCGGGTACGGGGGGCGTGCGCGCTCGCAGCCTCGGCTCTGCTGTGATTAGTCAAAGCTCAAGCCAACCATTGAGGTTCAAGTTGTAGCCAAGTTGCACCCATCCAAAGTGGTGTCAAAGTTGGCATCGAAGTTCGACCAAAACCTCAGGCTCCATTCACTCTCGTACGACTCCAGAGTTCTGCCGAACTTGTTGCGCAACTTTGCCGCCACTTTGGATGGGTGCAACTTGGCTACGTTTGGCTAAAATTTGCCTACTGCCGCACACAGATATACGGCAGTAGGGTGACGGCTCTGCGATGGATCCTCATACGTCATCAGCTCTTCCGGGTACGGGGGCGTGTGCGCTCGCAGCCTCGGCTCTGCTGTGATTAGTCAAAGCTCAAGCCAACCATTGAGGTTCATGTTGTAGCCAAGTTGCACCCATCCAAAGTGGCATCAAAGTTGCACAACAAGTTCAGCAGAACTTTGGAGTCCTACAAGTGGTAATGGAGCCCGAGGCTTTGGTGCAACTTTGATGCCACTTTTTGAATGGGTGCCGCCACCTGGCTACAACTTTGACCATTATTTCCGATATAGCCAAAGCCAATGTGGCGGCAAACCACCAACAGGTGCCATACAGTTAAAGTGGGAGCAGATTTGTAAAATGGCCACCATTTCCTATAGGGAGAGGGCGAAGGCCACAACAAAGGTTTTTATTGCAGGAATACTACAATAAAGTATTCAACTTTTTGGTGCGGCTTTGGATGCGACTTTGGCTTTCACCAGTGTTAATAGACGACTATTGCACTAAATAACATTCAGGTGTGACTTTCATGCAACTTTTAAAGGGGTAGCATTGAAGTCTATGGCCCCTCAAGTTGCATGAACTACTTTGAAGTCTCGCTTCTATGAATGGTTCTCATTGGGGAACGGCTTGTTTATGTGACTTTGATGTCTGAAGTGGCATGACAAGTCGCCTTTGTATATGTGAGAGGAATATTTTGTTTCCTTGGTGGTCACATGACCGCATGGCCTCTGTGTCCTCTTTCCTATTGGGGGGGATTTTGTTATAGCCAGCCAGAAGGCAGAGTGTGACCTGATATTCAGCGGAGGAGACCCTTCCCTCCTTGTGTGCGCATGTGTTCCAGCAGCTGCTGTTTGGCCAGTGAGGCTCCTGACGGTAGCCACCAGTAATTAATCGGCATAGTTGGGTGTGACGGTCAAAAAAAGAGTGCCGGTGATGCGGGCACGCCATGTGTTGGCACCCCATCCTGTGAATCAAGAAAAAAGATGAACAAAATGGCCATGCTGGCACTGTTCTGCTTCCTTGCCCGGTGTGTTCGGAATAAACCGGAGACGAGGGGGAAGTGGTAGGGTGACCAGGCCTGTCGGACGAAGTAAAGACCAGGCTACATTCACCTGCAACTAGAGACTCATACATGTGATATTACATTTATGTGCACTGAGTGGTTGGCAGGCAGAAGTGGGTTACCCGGTGGGCAGGACAGCCGTTATAATTTATGGATATTCCCTGAACTCGTACCTTCTATGCTGGAAGAAGAGGTAGCCCAGAAACCAGTCCTAGGTCAAGGCAGCTCTGGCTTTGGGATGGGAACCTCAGTTGAGACATGCCGCATTCCCTGAACCCGTACCTTCTATGCCGGAAGTAGAGGTAGCCCAGAAACCAGTCCTAGGTCAGGGCAGCTTGGCTTTGAGATGAGAGCTTTGGTTGAGTCGGGGAAGTTCTGGCTTTGAGATGAGAGCCTCGGCTGAGACATACAAGAGTGGACCTGCCGCATTCCCTGAACCCGTGCCTTCTATGCTGGAAGTAGAGGTAGCCAAGAAACCAGTCCTAGGTCAGAGCAGCTCTGGATTTGAGATGAGAGCTTTGGTTGAGTCGGGGAAGTTCTGGCTTTAGGGTGAGAGCCTCGGCTAAGACATACAACAGGAGGACCTGCCACATTCCCTGAATCAGTACCTTCTATGCTGGAAGTAGAGGTGGCCAATAAAACCAGTCCTAGGTCAGGGCAGCTCCGGCTTTGAGATGAGAGCTTTTGGTTGAGTCGGGGCAGCTCTGTCTTTGAGATGAGAGCTTTTGGTTGAGTCGGGGCAGCTCTGTCTTTGAGATGAGAGCTTTTGGTTGAGTCGGGGCAGCTCCGGCTTTGAGATGAGAGCTTTTGGTTGAGTCGGGGCAGCTCCGGCTTTGAGATGAGAGCTTTTGGTTGAGTCGGGGCAGCTCCGGCTTTGAGATGAGAGCTTTTGGTTGAGTCGGGGCAGCTCCGGCTTTGAGATGAGAGCTTTTGGTTGAGTCGGGGCAGCTCCGGCTTTGAGATGAGAGCTTTTGGTTGAGTCGGGGCAGCTCCGGCTTTGAGATGAGAGCTTTTGGTTGAGTCGGGGCAGCTCCGGCTTTGAGATGAGAGCTTTTGGTTGAGTCGGGGCAGCTCTGGCTTTGAGATGGGAGCTTTTGGTTGAGTCGTGGCAGCTCCGGCTTTGAGATGAGAGCTTTTGGTTGAGTCGTGGCAGCTCCGGCTTTGAGATGAGAGCTTTTGGTTGAGTCGTGGCAGCTCCGGCTTTGAGATGAGAGCTTTTGGTTGAGTCGGGGCAGCTCCGGCTTTGAGATGAGAGCTTTTGGTTGAGTCGGGGCAGCTCCGGCTTTGAGATGAGAGCTTTTGGTTGAGTCGGGGCAGCTCCGGCTTTGAGATGAGAGCTTTTGGTTGAGTCGGGGCAGCTCCGGCTTTGAGATGAGGGCTTTTGGTTGAGTCGGGGCAGCTCCGGCTTTGAGATGAGAGCCTCGGCTGAGACTTAGAGTGGACCTGACACTTTTTTTTTCGGAACCTGTACCTTCTTTTTCGGAACCTGTACCTTCTATGCCAGAAGTAGAGGTAGGCAAGCAACCAGTCCTAGGTCAGGGCAGCTCCGGCTTTGAGATGGGAGCCTCGGCTGAGACCTTCAAGAGTGGACCTGCCGCATTCCCTGAACCCGTACCTTCTATGCCTAAGCTGAGACCTACCGAAATCTTCTACTGTGTAGCCCCTGTTAGGTTGTGGGTGGTTGACCTGACAATGTGTACATTCAGTCGTGAGATGGCTTTGGGTGTCTTGGTTAGGAACGTGACTTGAGGTTGGATTTTTGGTAAGTTTGGATCTGTTTGTCAGCAGAAGAATCTGTGTACACAGGTAGACGGAGGTGTGATTGGGGTGGGGGTGGTGGTGGTAATACATTACCGTCTGTTAGATATTAGTGGCTTTTTGTAGCACTAAAAGCTCTCTCTACCCTTTCCAGTGCTAAGCTCACTAACAGTTGATCCTTGTATGACCTGTATCCCAGATCTTCATCTTATCATGCGTCTAAGCTACATGGCAGTTCAGAATGGAATGCCGCTTGACAACGTGTGTTGCAGTAATGCACAGAGCTGAAACAAATCCTCCTACATAACTTGTACCGGTTTATCTGCAGCGCTCTCTCCTCTACATCCTTTCAAAAGTCCAGATTTTTTACAGCTTATCTGAGCTTTCAGAAAGCAGGGGGCGGAGAGCTGAAGTTACACACTGCACATGTATGACGGCGGGGGATAGTGTTCCTGGGGTCATAGGCAGCATTCCTCCTCCTCCAAACACGGCGAGTTGAGTTGATGCCAAAAAACTTGATTTTTGGTCTCACCTGACCACACCACTCCCCCCCCCCCACCCCAGTTCTCCTCCTTAACCATTCAGATGTTCATTAGCAGACTTCAGATAGGCCTGTACATGTGATTTCCTGAGCAGGGGGATCTTGCGGTGGCTGCAGGATTTCAGTCCTTCCCGGTGTAGTGTGTTACTGATTGTTTTCTTGGTGACGATGGTCCCAGCTGAGATCATTGACAAGATTCTCCCGTGTAGTTCTGGGCCGATTCCTCACCGTTCTCATGATCATTGAAACTCCACGAGGTGAGATCTTTGTATGGAGCCCCAGACTGAGTAGGCTTGCCACCTCCATCCGTTTAAACCTGAACACCTCTTTTTCTTCATTAATGTTTGGTTAGTTCAATATGCCCACCTCTTTGGGGACCAAAGAATTCAAGAGGGGGGGAGAATGTAGCCACGAAGTACACAGGTTCTGAGGCTGATTAAGGTGGTGATTAAACTCACTTGGTGCCTTATCTGCATTAAATCGGCCTCCGAACCCGTGTGATTCATATGTGTTCAGGTTTAAAGGAATGAGGTGGCAACCCTAAGACCGACGGAGATTGACCGTTATTTTGTCAACTGTTGTCACCCTCTCACCAAGCTGCTTGACGGTGGTCTTGTAGCCCATTCCGAATGTTCCAGCAGCCAGGAGATTAGCATTTCCAGGACAGGGGTCAGCAGTCGGCTTGGATTGATGTGTCTGGGTCAGGCTAAAGCTTGCAGTTCCTCGGCGCAGCAGCAGCAGCCACAAGCCCCGGCCCCGACAGCTGCCTCGGCCCTCCCCCCTCCAGGGTGAGCGATCGACCTAATTCTCTGTAATATCGATGTATGGAGCTCCTGCACCCGGAGAGGAGTCCTGTCCATGCATATGGAGATAAATAGGGGGGGGGGGGGTGTCTCTTTATCAGGCAGCCGTCCAGAAAACATTTTCTGTCTCTCTCCCCTTCACATGCGATTTTTCTGCTCAGACGCTATTCCAGGAGCCGGGGCCCATTAACAGATAAATGGAATTTTCCACCGCCGCTTTCTGCTGCTTCTCTGAATATTTGACACGGCAAAAAAGAAAAGAGGCCGCTCTGGAGATGAGTCACTCCGGGTATAAATAGCCCCCGCTCTCGGCCTTTTCACTAAACTACTAGCTTTATGCTATTTTTAAAAAAAGCTAAACAACAAAATATATAGATTGTGTTTCTTCCTTTTTTTTTTTTTTTTTTTAAACGGGAAGTTGATTTTACCAGAAATAAAAATGTAAAGGAGGTCCGTGGCCTGCGATGAGTGCCGCTGTGTTTTTAGGGCTTCTGCATTTTCTCCTGCTCCCCTGTAAGAGCCCACAGCTACCTGTTGATCCCGTTGAGTTAATTTGCTGTAGCTTCCTGTGGTGGGGTGACAACAATGCTGCACTGCTTCCGAATTCACAGCAGAGTTGTTCCTCTCATGTAGGCACTAAATTGGGAGGGGATGGGGAGAAGACGATGCTGAAATCACAGCGGAGTTGTCACTCATGTAGGCACGCATTTGAGGGGGGGGAGATGGGGTGGCAACAATGCTGCACTGCTCTTCAATTCAGTACAGAGTTGTCCTTATGTAGGCACTAACGTGGAGGGGAGAAGATGGGGTAGCAATGATGCCGCACTGCTTCCCAATTCACAGCAGAGTTGGCCCTCTTGTAGGCACTAAATTGGTGGGGGGTAGAAGGTGGAGTGACAAGAGTTGTCACTCATTTCAGGGGGCGATGGGGAGACAACAATGCCGCACTGATGCTGAATTCAGAGCAGAGTTGTCACTCTCATGTAGGCACTTATTTGAGGGGGTGGAAGATGGGGTGGCAACGATGCTGCACTGCTCCTCAATTCAGTGCAGCATTGTCCTTCTCATCTAGGCACTAACTTGGAAGAAAGACGACGGGGTGGCAATGGTGATCCCTAATTCACAGCAGAGTTGTCCCACTCCTGTAGGCACTAAATTAGGGGGGCAAAAGGTGGGGTGACACTAACTTGGAGGGAAGAAGATGGGGTGGCAATGATGCTGCACTGCTCTTCAATTCGGTGCAGACTGCAGTTATCTTTCCTATGTGGGCACTAATGTGGAGGGGAGAAGATGGGGTGACAATGATGCTGCACTGCTTCCTAATTCACAGCAGAGTTGTCCCTCTCTTGTAGGCACTAAATTGGGGGGGGGGAATAGGAGGTGGGGTGACAACTATGCCGCACTGATGCTGAATTCAGAGCAGAGTTGTCACTCTCATGTAGGCACTTATTTGAGGGGGTGGAATATGGGTTGGCAACGATGCTGCACTGCTCTTCAATTCAGTGCAGACTGCAGAGTTATTTTTTCTTATGTAGGCACTAACGTGGAGGGGAGAAGATGGGGTGGCAATGATGCTGCACTGCTTCCTAATTCACAGCAGAGTTGGCCCTCTCTTGTAGGCACTAAATTGGGGGGGGGGGATAGGAGGTGGGGTGACATATGCTGCACCGATGCTGAATTCAGAGCAGAGTTGTCACTCTCATGTAGGCACTTATTTGAGGGGGTGGAAGATGGGGTGGCAACTATGCTGCACTGCTCCTCAATTCAGTGCAGCGTTGTCCTTCTCATCTAGGCACTAACTTGGAAGAAAGACGACGGGGTGGCAATGGTGATCCCTAATTCACAGCAGAGTTGTCCCACTCCTGTAGGCACTAAATTAGGGGGGCAAAAGGTGGGGTGACACTAACTTGGAGGGAAGAAGATGGGGTGGCAATGATGCTGCACTGCTCTTCAATTCGGTGCAGACTGCAGTTATCTTTCCTATGTGGGCACTAATGTGGAGGGGAGAAGATGGGGTGACAATGATGCTGCACTGCTTCCTAATTCACAGCAGAGTTGGTCCTCTCTTTTATAGGCACTAAATTGGGGGGGGGGGGGGGGATAGGAGGTGGGGTGACAACTATGCTGCACTGATGCTGAATTCAGAGCAGAGTTGTCACTCTCATGTTGGCACTTATTTGAGGGGGTGGAAGATGGGTTGGCAACGATTGCTGCACTGCTCTTCAATTCAGTGCAGACTGCAGAGTTATCTTTCCTATGTGGGCACTAATGTGGAGGGGAGACGATGGGGTGGCAATGATGCTGCACTGCTTCCTAATTCACAGCAGAGTTGGCTCTCTTGTAGGCACTAAATTGGTGTGGGGGGGGGGGGGTAGAAGGTGGAGAGACAAGAGTTGTCACTCATTTGATGGGGCGATGGGTGGGAAGACAACAATGCCGCACTGATGCTGAATTCAGAGCAGAGTTGTCACTCTCATGTAGGCACTTATTTGAGGGGGTGGAGGATGGGGTGGCAATGATGCTGCACTGCTCCTCAATTCAGTGCAGCATTGTCCTTCTCATCTAGGCACTAACTTGGAAGGAAGACGACGTGGTGGCAATGGTGATCCCTAATTCACAGCAGAGTTGTCCCTCTCCTGTAGGCACTAAATTAGGGGGGCAAAAGGTGGGGTGACACTAACTTGGAGGGGAGAAGATGGGGTGGCAATGATGCTGCACTGCTCTTCAATTCGGTGCAGACTGCAGTTATCTTTCCTATGTGGGCACTAATGTGGAGGGGAGAAGATGGGGTGACAATGATGCTGCACTGCTTCCTAATTCACAGCAGAGTTGGTCCTCTCTTTTATAGGCACTAAATTGGGGGGGGGGGGATAGGAGGTGGGGTGACAACTATGCTGCACTGATGCTGAATTCAGAGCAGAGTTGTCACTCTCATGTAGGCACTTGTTTGAGGGGGTGGAAGATGGGGTGGCAACTATGCTGCACTGCTCCTCAATTCAGTGCAGCGTTATCCTTCTCATCTAGGCACTAACTTGGAAGGAAGACGACGGGGTGGTAATGGTGATCCCTAATTCACAGCAGAGTTGTCCCTCCCATGTAGGCACTAAATTAGGGGGGCAGAAGGTGGGGTGACAACGATGCTGCACTGCTCCTTAATTCATTGCAGAGTTGTCACTCTCATGTAGGCACTAAATTGGGGGTGGGGATGTTACAGGGGGCGTGACAACTGACATTACTAGCCTGTAGCTTTATCAATCGGCACCTAGCCACACCCAGTCCCGCCCACTGCTTTCTGTTGCCGATCCCCTTCCATTGCGAGCTGCAGTGTCTGGGAAGGGGAGCGCATGAGATGACAATAGAAGACGACTTGTCACAGTCAGGGAGGGTAAAGGACGTTTTTTTATTATTTATTTACTTTTGAGACTTTTACGTCGCGTAGTGAGGATTTTAAAGCGGAACTAAAATCTCGATCAACGTGAACCATGTTTAATCCTTTAGTAAATAGACAGGAAGGTATATACTATATTTACTTGTCTTATTTCTTTAGTTGCCTTCTGGTTTCCGGCCTAGGCCAAAATGATCCCAGGAGACTTCATGGGAGTCGGGGGCTTTCTCAGCTGCGAACTCCCTCCCTCCTGCATGCCTGAGCTAAGGGCAGGTGGATTCCATGAAGTAAATGCTGCAGAAATCCTTTGCCCTTACTCAAGATGGCCGCTGTTGTTCGAATATTTTATTTTATTTATTCTTCCCCCTGCAAAATAAAGCATGGAGTCATGAATGGATGGGGGGGTGTTGCTTTGAATATTAAAAAATGAATTCGATAGCCGTGGTTCTCGGATACGGCGTAGTTCTACTTTTTAAGGAAGAGCGAGCGGGGAAGAGCTAAACCCCTTAGCGTGAGGGTAAGGGGCGAATTAAACTTTAATCTTCTTTTATATAAATCTTGGATAAGGATTATAAAATGACTCGACCTGTCTGGAGGGGGAGGGGCGTTCACCTATATTTGGGGTTGTTGAACGAGGGACACCTCGTTAAACGATTATAGTCTGAGGATAAACGTGGCGGCGGCTCCTGTCTGGGGGGGGGGGGGTACGTCTGCGTGCCATACGGCGGTGGTGTGCCGGTGTCAGAGCAGGTGGCTGAGAGGCTTATTGGGTCGAGTGATTTGGAAGACCCATTCATGGATTCATGGTTCCCTCATTTGATGTTTGAAGAGCTCTCAATCACCCTCATTTATTTCCTGGGTCCCATTATTATTCACTATGGCCACACCCACAAGATGGCTGCCTGGGGTGGGAAAGTCGGTGGGCAAAATAAAAACCCCAAGCCCTTTCACGTGGCCCTCGCACCTCTCCTACAACTGCAACACCCCCCCCCCCCCCTCCCAACCTCATCTCCCCAGACTCCTCTGCCGGATCCTGTGTTACGCGGATTGCCGCCGTGGCCATAGCATCAGGAAAGGCCGCGGTTTCGACCTAGCTCCGGAGCCGCAGCCATCTTGGTACACCCAGCGCGGCGGCCCTCCTCTCTGTTTACACCCACAGAAGAGGAGGAGGGGCCCGCGCTCGTGGGACACACACACACACCGCTCTCTGGTGTCTGTACTGAGGGAGGGGGGGTGTCTTTACTACGGGGGGCAGGGGGGGCGGTGTCTGTACTACAGGGGGCAGGGGGGGTGTCTATACTGAAGAGGGGGGGGTGTCTGTACTGAAGAGGGGGGGTGTCTGTACTACAGGGGGCAGGGGGGGTGTCTGTACTGAAGTGGGGGGGTGTCTGTCAATTAGTGCCACCTGCCAATCGCTGCCATCTGCTAGTACCATCTTTCAGTGCCATCCAGTGCAACCTGCCAGTGCCATCTGCTAGTGCCATCTTCCAGTGCCAATTAGTGCCATCCAGTGCAACCTGCCAATCAGTGCCACGAGCCAGTCCACCTGCCAATCAGTGCCACGAGCCAGTCCACCTGCCAATCAGTGCCACGAGCTAGTGCCACCTGCCAAAATAAATAAAATCGCACACACCGCTCTCTGGTCACTGTACTGAGGGGGGGGGTGTTTGTACTACAGGGGGCAAGGGGGGCGGTGTCTGTACTGAGGGGGGGGGGGGTGTTTGTACTACAGGGGGCAGGGGGGGCGGTGTCTGTACTACAGGGGGCAGGGGGGGTGTCTGTGCTGAGGAGGGGGGGTGTCTGTCAATTAGTGCCACCTGCCAGTGCCAATAAGTGCCACCTGCCAATCGGTGCCATCTGCTAGTACCATCTTTCAGTGCCATCCAGTGCAACCTGCCAGTGCCAATAAGTGGCACCTGCCAATCAGTGCCATCTGCTAGTGCCATCTTCCAGTGCCAATTAGTGCCATCCAGTGCAACCTGCCAATCAGTGCCACGAGCTAGTGCCACCTGCCAAAATAAATAAAATTTGCCTAAAATATCGGCCGCAAAAATCGGCATCATATATCGGCCATCGCCCCCCCCATTTCGAAATATCGGCATCGACCAGAGAAAAACCCATATCGGTCGAACACTAGTACTGCCCCCCCCCCCTTTTTTTTGCTCTGGGTCCCCAGACTGGAAGTGTGGGAACGATGTAACTTCTTTATAGTGTGTTTTTTTTTTTTTTTTTTTATTGTATATATATATATATATATTTTTTTTTTACCAAGCTGGTTTGCAGTGACTTCTCTGCCTGGTTACAGCGCTCCGTGTTTTCTGCTCCTCAGACAAAATCTAAGTCTACGAGATTTTAGCGAAGGCCTGACCTTGAGGCAGCATGGGAGAAGCAGTTGCCATGACGACCGGCACAAATATGGCTCTTCCTCAGGAAAAGAGCATCCCATTAAAGATTGCTGCAGGAATTCTGTTAACCAGTTCCAGCGCAACTAGTAAAAAAATAAATAAAATAAAAAATAATAATTTGTTTGGCGTCCAGAAAGGGAGGCGACATCTGCGCATATCTCCGGAGATGAACAGCGAATGGGCGTTCCTGAAAACGTTTCCTCTTCTGTGATACAATGTAATTCGATGGTCGGTTCTTACAGGGTGTGCTTGATTGTTGGCATAGTGTTGTGAACGTAACTAGTCCCGTTTTATGGTGGGTCGTTCCTACTTATGACAGTATTGATGTATTCAATACCTGACCTGATGAAGCTTTTAAAGGAAACCTGTCATGGAATAATGATGATCTTATTGGTCCCTGGGGGTACCTTGCTACAAGGTGACTTCAGGTCGTGGCCCTCGAGATCGTTCCACGAGGGGGTTAGAAGAACAGGGTGGAGACTGGGTAGTGAAATTGCAAACGTTCATGGTCCAAGTGGAGGTCAAGGAAGGCGGCAGGCAAGGAGGGTTAGTCAGTGTCCAGGAAAAGGTTGAGGCAGGCTGCAACCAGGTGAATAGCCAGTGTCTGGGAAGGGGTTGAGGCAGGCTTCAGCCAGGTGAATAGCCAGTGTCCAGGAAGGGGTTGAGGCAGGCTTCAGCCAGGTGAATAGCCAGTGTCCGGGTAGAGATTGAGGCAGGCTTCAACCAGGTGAATAGCCAGTGTCCAGCAAGGGGTCGGGGCAGGCTTCAGCCAGGTGAATAGCCAGTGTCCAGGAAGGGGTTGAGGCAGGCTGCAACCAGGTGAATAGCCAGTGTCCAGGAAGGGATTGAGGCAGGCTTAAGCCAGGTGAATAGCCAGTGTCTGGGAAGGGGTTGAGGCAGGCTTCAGCCAGGTGAATAGCCAGTGTCTGGGAAGGGGTTGAGGCAGGCTTCAGCCAGGTGAATAGCCAGTGTCCAGGAAGGGATTGAGGCAGGCTTCAGCCAGGTGAATATCCAGTGTCCAGGAAGGGGTTGAGGCGGGCTTCAACAGGTGAATAGCCAGTGTCCAGGAAGGGGTTGAGGCAGGCTTCAGCCAGGTGAATAGCCAGTGTCCAGGAAGGGGTTGAGGCGGGCTTCAACAGGTGAATAGCCTGTGTCCAAGAAGGGGTTGAGGCATGCTTCAGCCAAGTGAATAGCCTGTCCAGGAAGGGGTTGAGGCATGCTTCAGCCAAGTGAATAGCCTGTCCAGGAAGGGGTTGAGGCAGGCTTCAGCCAGCTGAATAGCCAGTGTCCAGACAGAGGCCAACTAGGAGAATAGCTGGTGTCCAGGCAGAGGTTGAGGCAAGCTGTATCCAGGATAATAGCTAGTGTCCAGTCAGAAATTGAGGCAGGCTGCAACCAGATGAATAGCCAGTGGCCAGGGAGTGGTCTACAACCAGCTGACTAGCCAGTGTCTGGACAGAGGCCAACCAGGAGAATAGTTGGTGCCCAGGCATAGGTCAAGGTAGGGGGCAACCAGGAGAATAGCTAATGTGCAGGCAGAGGTTGAGGCAGGCTGCAACCAGGTAAATAGCCAGTGGCCAGGTAAGGGGTTGAAGTAGGCTGCAACCAGGTAAATAGCCAGTGGCCAGGTAAGGGGTTGAAGTAGGCTGCAACCAGGTAAATAGCCAGTGGCCAGGTAGGGGTCAGCCAGTATCCAAGAAGGGGTTGAAGTAGGCTACAACCAGGTGAAAAGCTGTTGTCCAGGCAGAGGTCAAGGCAAGGGACAACAAGGAGAATATCCATGCAGAGGTTGAGGCAGGCAGCAGGAAAGAAGGTAACGAGAACTAACGGAGTTGACACTGGTGCAAAAGATAAGGGCATAGTCAGGCAATCTGGGACAGTAAAAAACATGGCAGAACGGCTTATTTCACTCAGTAGGTAGCAGCACTGCCCAGCAAATACTAAGGAGTTAAAATGCTCTCCTTGGCCCGGGTGCATGGCCAACTTCAGGGCCACCCACCCACATTTACGCGTGCAACCAGTCATTGCTAAAGGCTTACGATCTGTCTCACTCAACATGTCGCACATGCAGAATGGACGAGGCTCCTGGGTGACTAGACGTGGGCCCACAAACTCAAGGTGACCCTGTCACCCCAATGCCGCATGGGCAAAAAGTCGCACCCTCGCGAAGAATAGGCAAGCTCATTCAGTCGGCCCGAGTGCTGTAACGCTGCTCTCCAGCTGCAGCAAATATTCAGAATGGGGATCAGCAGAGTACTTAACACCTAGTCAGAGCCACTTTCTGACACGGCCCGTCTTTTGGGCCTTGGCCTGCTCTTGTAGTGTGGAATAAGGGGCGATTGTCTGAAGATTGCCCGGATTGTGAATTGCTTCTCTTTGTACGCTCTTGTTCAGAAGCTCATTCTCAGCTGAGGCTAAAATAAACACTTCTCCCCCACCGCCACAATGAATGGCGTCTCTGAATGCCAACTTTTGTTGGTCGGACCTCATAATCCCACTAAGCTGCCTAGTCAGTAACTCCTTCATTAACTGGCCGCCTGTCAACCGATGTCCTCCTGGACACCCCTAACCCGGAGGACCGGTAGAGGCACGCTTCTTGTGACCTCCATTGAATACAGACTGAAAAATACGAACCTCTACGTAGCAGATCTTCACTTCTGGCCTAAATAACAGATGGACGTGTTTGCAGCAGCAGAAAGCAGAGGACCTCCTGTCTTTGCTGCGGAGCAGAGGACCTCCTGTCTTTGCTGCGGAGCAGAGGACCTCCTGTCTTTGCTGCGGAGCAGAGGACCTCCTGTCTTTGCTGCGGAGCAGAGGACCTCCTGGCTTTGCCGCGGAGCAGAGGACCTCCTGGCTTTGCCGAGGAGCAGAGGACCTCCTGGCTTTGCCGAGGAGCAGAGGACCTCCTGGCTTTGCCGAGGAGCAGAGGACCTCCTGGCTTTGCCGAGGAGCAGAGGACCTCCTGGCTTTGCCGCGGAGCAGAGGACCTCCTGGCTTTGCCGCGGAGCAGAGGACCTCCTGGCTTTGCCGCGGAGCAGAGGACCTCCTGGCTTTGCCGCGGAGCAGAGGACTCAGCGGGGGAGGGGCATCGTTCTGTACTTGTGTCTTCCTGAGGAGGGGGCCTTGGGGGGGGGGGGGCTGCAGGATATCACTCCATGGCGATGTATTGTGTCACCAATGGTGTGTTTGGTGACTGTGGTCCCAACTGCCTTGAAATCCTTTACAAGCTCCTCCCATGTAGTTCTAGGCGGATCCCTCACTTTTCTCATGACCATCCTCACCCCATGAGGGGAAATCTTCCATGGAGCTCCAGACCGAGGAGGACGATCGATGGTTATTTTGTATTTCTTCTATTTGTGAATAATAATCGCTCCAACAGTTGTCTCCTTCTCACCGATCTTCTTGCTGATGGTCTTGTAGCCCATTCCAGCCTTGTGCCGATCTCCGATCTTCTCCCCGACGTCCTCTGACAGATCTTTGGTCTCCCCCATGATGGTGAGATGTGATTAGAGGAAAGAGATTCTGTGGACGGGTGTCTTTTATACACAACGTTGTCAGGACTGATCTGTGTACCACATGAGCGCCCCCTGTAGCCAGTCTGTGTATACTCCGTATATACACCCCATATATACACCACATGAGCGCCCCCTGTAGCCAGTCTGTGGGGGCAGAATTATTGTTGGTTGGTTGGAGATCAAATACTTATTTCATATAAATCTTCCCTCGTATCGCCTATTCTTGGAGTGGATTGGGTGAACGCTCCACATCGCCGTCTTTTTTTTTTTTTTGCATGCAGGTGGCGCAGGAAGAGGCGAGTTGTTATCTTTACACGTCGGGTTCATTGGAAGGCGTTTTATGATCCCATAAATGACACAATGTGTGATTACAGGACAAACAAACTAAAAGTGAAGATAAATATGTAAAGAATCCTTCCGATCATCGCCAGTTATGGACGCCATAGAAAGAGAGATATATAAATATATATATATCTACATACATATAATAAAAAAAATATGATATATATATATATATATATATATATATATATATATATATATATATATATATATTAAAAAAAATATGAGATATATAAATATCTCTATCTCATATGATTTTTTTTATAAAAAAACAAAACACACATATATATATATATATATATATATATATATATATATATATATATATATAATTTTTTAATAATGTGTGTGTGTGTGTATATATATATATATATATATATATATATATATATATATATATATATATATATATATATAAATGTCTCTCTCGCGACACGACACACGCGCTCTCTCTCTCTCTCTCCCCCCCCCCACCTTCCTCAGGTTGGAAAAAGTTGGGATAAGCGCATAAATAAAAAAATAGGATACAATTTTACAGTTCTGTGAGAAGTGGTAGAATTGGATCGGCCCAGGGGAGAGTTCCCAATAAGGAAGTGACTGCTCTGGGCTTCAACAAAATGGCGGCCTTCGGCAAGAGGAGACGGAGAGCAATGCCAGAGACGGTTTACAGCACACACACTCATTTTGGTTGCATAATCATTAATGTGGAAGTGGAATGTATTTATTTATTTTTTGTTAAATAACATAAATTGTTCTCAAACTGTTTATGGATAAAGTTTGGCCTTCAATGCAGATCTCCTGTGTATGGTCGGAGGTCCCCTTTATAGGTTCTTCTTTCTCTGGGCAGCCTCTGTGTTATCGCTGGTAATGAGCAGAAAGCAGAGAAGGGTGGAGATGCTCTCATCACTTTGATTCGGATCTTTGTTATTCTTGGCTCCGGTTGATGTTGTTCTCTCATTAGGAGACGGTGAGGTGTGGGCGTTCTGCTGAGACGGATCTTCCCTTCCAGTCTTTGCCAACCACTTCTCTGCTGAGTACTCTGTGCCGCTGGGCGGCCGTCACTTCTCTGCTGAGTACTCTGTGCCGCTGGGCGGCCATCACTTCTCTGCTGAGTACTCTGTGCCGCTGGACGGCCGTCACTTCTCTGCTGAGTACTCTGTGCCGCCGGGCGGCCGTCACTTCTCTGCTGAGTACTCTGTGCCGCTGGGCGGCCGTCACTTCTCTGCTGAGTACTCTGTGCCGCCGGGCGGGCGTCACTTCTCTGCTGAGTACTCTGTGCAGCTGGGCGGCCGTCACTTCTCTGCTGAGTACTCTGTGCCGCCGGGCGGCCGTCACTTCTCTGCTGAGTACTCTGTGCCGCTGGGCGGCCGTCACTTCTCTGCTGAGTACTCTGTGCCGCCGGGCGGACGTCACTTCTCTGCTGAGTACTCTGTGCCGCCGGGCGGACGTCACTTCTCTGCTGAGTACTCTGCCGCTGGGCGGCCACCACTTCTCTGCTGAGTACTCTGTGCCGCCAGGCGGCCATCACCTCTCTACTGAGTACTCCGGTGATGAGTTTGGGCACAGGTGGTCAAGTGATGAGCCTGGGCTCACATGCTGGGCACAGGCCGGTGATGAGCCTGGGCACACATTCTAGGCACAGGCCAGTGATGAGCCGGACACGCATGCTGGGCACAGGCAGGTGATGAGCCGGACACACATGCTTGGCACAGGTGATGAGGCGGGGGCCCAGGCGGTCAGGTGATGAGGCGGTGGCTCAGGCGGTCAGGTGATGAGGCGGGGGCTCAGGCGGTCAGGTGATGAGGCGGGGGCACTGGCGGTCAGGTGATGAGGCGGTGGCCCAGGCGGTCAGGTGATGAGGCGGTGGCCCAGGCGGTGAGGTGATGAGGCGGTGGCCCAGGCGGTCAGGTGATGAGGCGGGGGCACTGGCGGTCAGGTGATGAGGCGGGGGCTCAGGCGGTCAGGTGATGAGGCGGTGGCCCAGGCGGTCAGGTGATGAGGCGGTGGCCCGGGCGGTCAGGTGATGAGGCGGTGGCCCAGGCGGTCAGGTGATGAGGCGGCGGCCCAGGCGGTCAGTGGATGAGGCGGTGGCACAGTCGGTCAGGTGATGAGGCGGGGGCTCAGGCGGTCAGGTGATGAGGCGGGGGCCCAGGCGGTCAGGTGATGAGGCGGGGGCACTGGCGGTCAGGTGATGAGGCGGTGGCCCGGGCGGTCAGGTGATGAGGCGGTGGCCCGGGCGGTCAGGTGATGAGGCGGTGGCCCAGGCGGTCAGGTGATGAGGCGGTGGCCCAGGCGGTCAGGTGATGAGGCGGTGGCACTGGCGGTCAGGTGATGAGGCGGTGGCCCGGGCGGTCAGGTGATGAGGCGGGGGCCCAGGCGGTCAGGTGATGAGGCGGTGGCCCAGGCGGTCAGGTGATGAGGCGGGGGCCCAGGCGGTCAGGTGATGAGGCGGGGGCACTGGCGGTCAGGTGATGAGGCGGGGGCTCAGGCGGTCAGGTGATGAGGCGGGGGCCCAGGCGGTCAGGTGATGAGGCGGTGGCCCAGGCGGTCAGGTGATGAGGCGGTGGCCCAGGCGGTCAGGTGATGAGGCGGTGGCCCAGGCGGTCAGGTGATGAGGCGGTGGCCCAGGCGGTCAGGTGATGAGGCGGTGGCCCAGGCGGTCAGGTGATGAGGCGGTGGCCCAGGCGGTCAGGTGATGAGGCGGTGGCACTGGCGGTCAGGTGATGAGGCGGTGGCCCGGGCGGTCAGGTGATGAGGCGGGGGCCCAGGCGGTCAGGTGATGAGGCGGTGGCCCAGGCGGTCAGGTGATGAGGCGGTGAGGCGGGGGCACAGGCGGTCAGGTGATGAGGCGGGGGCACTGGCGGTCAGGTGATGAGGCGGTGGCCCAGGCGGTCAGGTGATGAGGCGGGGGCCCAGGCGGTCAGGTGATGAGGCGGTGGCCCAGGCGGTCAGGTGATGAGGCGGTGGCCCAGGCGGTCAGGTGATGAGGCGGTGGCCCGGGCGGTCAGGTGATGCGCCCGGGCACACATGGTGAGCGGAGAGGATGTCACAGCTCAGGCCTGTCTGGTGTATTCTGGCTCCACATTCCTGTCTGCTGTCTCTCCTCACTTTGTGAAAGCTCAGCACATTTTATACCCGCTCAGATGGGTGGACCTTGCCAACTCGCTCCCCGCCAGTCTCCCAGATACACCCTTCTGTGTGCCTCATTCAGGGCACAATCCTTCCTTCCTGTCTGACTCCCCCCCCCCTCCCCCATCTGCTCAGATTAGGAACATGGACGCCATTAAGAACGACTGCAAAGCTGGACCAATGACCTGTATGGCTGGCGCGGGGTG